>NC_083624.1:22152935-22192935 GCF_963584025.1 Labrus mixtus
TACTGTTTCAACTATTACTATTATTGTTGTTGCCACTAAGACTACCTCTACTTTTATGTCTAATAATGATTGCCAAAACAGCAAAACTAAAAAAAAAGATATGATATGCAGTATATTAAGGTTAAAAAAAAGTGTTATTGTTTGGACAGTTGGACAGAGAAAAGTTGTATATACTGATAATACTACAAATATTTAAATCCCCTAAAGTGTTTGACGTGAAGCCCACCGACAGACAGAAAACACACTGGCTTCTTACTTCAGATGATAAAATGTCTTTGAAGCAGCAGCTATAAATTAGTGAGAGTGCGTCTCTGTTTGTGTGTGTGTGATGTTGATGACTGGTGACTGTTGTCTGAGTCTGACTAAAGCCTGGACTTTAGTCTTCCTCTTCTCCTCCTCCTCCTCCTCCCTCTTTCCGCTGCCTCTCCTTTTTCTCAGCCACAGGAAGGGTGAGATAAAAGAGGGGCTTTGAAAACACTGGGAGTCCTGTAATTACTAACTCTCCCTCTCTATCGCTCTGTCTTTGTCTTTACCTCCATCTCTCTTTTTCTTTCTTATATGTTTATCTTTGTTTCCTTCTTCCTCTCTCCCTCTTTTTCTTTTCACTTTCTCTGCTTCTCTCTCAGTCTGTCTTGTTCTCCTTTCTTTCTCCGTCCTCCTCTCGTCTTTTCTTCATTTTCTCCGTCATCCTGTCTGCGTTCTACTTCTTTTGGCTCATTGATGTCGATCCAGGGGCTTCCTGACTGAAAAGGAGGATGAGAGGAGAAGAGATTAGATGAGAAGAGAAGAGAGGATAAATATGGGATCCTCCTCGGATGGGGAGAGGATAACAAGAAGGCTGATGAGTTTTGCTGAGAGAATGATGGCTGCTCGGTCGCACACCGGACAAAAACACAAATTAAGCAAAACCTGTGTTTACTGTGATGGATGGTGGAATACAAAAAACACGAGCGACTGCATAAGGGGAAATGGAGTATAAGAAGACAGTGTGACATTTATAATAAATGAGACAATACAATGTAGCAAGCAGAGATACATGAGGCGTAATGTGACAGAGAAAAGATGAAACAGGATCAGATATGATGAGATTAGGGATTATCTGATAAGGCAACATAACATGAAATGATAAAGGATTACTCATCCCTTACTGCACACTGGGGTTCTTGCAGTATTACACTGAAGGAAACAGCAAGGAAACAATACAATATATCACATATAAAGAATACTTAAGATAATTAACAAGTTGTCTATGAGGCGTGAACACCAACACGTTCTTTCTTCAACACTTATAGCATTAAAGACAAGCGTTTGTGTTGTATTTTACAAAGTTATAATCATAACTCAACACTATAGCCCCAACATAATAAATAAACTAGGGGTAAGTTAGTCCCCACGTCCCATTTACAAAGACTGTAGTCCTCAAAGTGGACAGCCCATGTTTGAATCCAACCTGTGGCTTCTTTCATACATTTCATTCCTCACTCTCTCTCCCCCCAGCTTTAACTCTATCATTGACCTGTCTCGCCAATAAAGGCACAAAAAGCCCCCAAAATTCATCTTTTAAAAACAAAAATTGAATAGAATATAACACAATAAATTATGGGTAACATGTAGCCTAAGTGTAGCAAGTAATCCAAAAACCTAATAACAGTTAGAGATTTTTAAAGTAAATGGTAAATGGACTTTTGCTGGTCTTCTGACTGCTCAAAGCGCTTTTACACAGCTAGTCACATTTACCAATATACACCCATTCACACACTGATCAGTATGAGCTAATCCCATTTGTGCTCGTTCATACGCTGCTGACCAGGCAGCGGAAGCAACTTGGGGTTAAGTGTCTAGCCCGAGGACACATTGGACATATGGCTGCAGGAGCTGGGGATCGAACCCGCAGAACTCCTGCAGGGACGACCGACTCTACCAACTGAGCCACGGCCGCCCGAAGTGTTGTTATAGCATGCAAAAGGTTAAAGTAAAGGACATAAGAAGATATAAAATTCTGCTTTCCAAAATGATTTATAAGATGAAACTTATTTTTCAATTAGAGAAAATTCATAGACACCTGTAGTTAATGGACTGTGGAACAAATACAAGGCTTTTATAGGGATCGTAGACTTTCATTTTCTAATGAACAGTTAAAGGTTTAGCGACAAAGCAAGGGGTTATTTGAGTCTGAAAAGCAACCAGTCTAAATCTTAAAATGAATTTTAAATCTTACTGAAACAAATAAATAAACTTAAAATATGTTTAAAGTTCAGATCACTTGGTGCATGAATATATTAAATTACTGGATAAATATATATTTGAGTCTCTATAAAGCCTATTGGTCAACATGCATTAATGTTAGTGATCAGAGCTGTAAAGTTTCAGAAAGTACAGCAGCTGTCACAGACCGGCTACCCTGTTTTATCTCCTCTCAGCACCACATCAAAGTCCTGTAGCTCAGAGAAGATAGCAGTCAGTGGAGGCCTCATTTACTGCTCGGTATAATGACGTCGGGGCTTTAATTTGCAGTGAAATCATTAAAAGCAAACTTCCTCGTGCTTTTTATGAGCTCCAAGGAGGCTTGAACTCTGAGCGGCGAAGTTGAAAATATGGTCAGCTGCTTTCCTCTTTTTCAAGGATGAAACTGACGCCATGTAGAAAAAAATAAATGAGATATGTGAAATGTTTCTCTTAATATTTAATGTTGACTTCCATGGAAAAGTGGAAGTGCATTTGATTAATATAAATAAGTATGTTGTTTATAGAACCACAGGGTATTGACTCTCCCCGTCTGAGTACAAGAATCATGATGATTTTAAACACACATTTATACATTATTTATTGTGCCTAGATTTGTGTCTGATTCATCATCAGAGCCAGTTCTTATTAAGTTCTTCCAACTGAATAAACAAAATGATTGAATATAGAAAACTAAAGTTTATATGCATACCAATACATGTAGATAACCTACATTAACTTCCATGTCACAATGTTCAACCCTGAGAAATATGGTTCTTGGTATTGTCGGGTAAAAAAAAAAAAACACTTTTCTGACACTCTCTGTCTATGAACACACGCTTGCTGAACAAGTGAACCTACCACAGGCCCGATGACCTTGTTAGTAGCCCTGATGGTATCCTCTATGCACATTGTCTGTGAGAACACGCTCTCTAACTACTCTTCAACGAGGAAGCAAAGAGCCGGTTGCCATGGTAACTGCCGTGTCAGCTAACCTACTTTTGCATGAACGAAGGACATTGGTCGATGGTATTGGTGAGGTATATGGTATAGGTAGATGGAGAATATAAACACTCACACACACACAGGCACGCACGCACACATGCACACACACACACACAGGCACGCACGCACACATGCACACACACACACACACACACACTCTCACACTACATATTCTAGTATTTGATGGTCTCAGGCAAACAAGATTGAATCTTCTGCAAAGCGGTCTTAAGGAGAACTCCAATGTTTGCAGAGATAAAGGACAGTATGAGAATCATTATTAATATCATAGAGACGAGGATAATACAGGAACTTATGAAACTCTGGTTAGCGCTGTAGAAAAATAAAATATGAATGCAGTGGAAAGTCAAGTTAACTCATGTCACCATTATGAGGATTTGAGAGAATATACTTACAAAATAAACACACTGCAGTCACACAGACATCTTTTATTTTAATGCAAGAAATGAACAAATACAATGTATTTCAGTACAATATGAAGCAAAAAAATGAAGCACAACAAATCCATCAAGAGAAAAACCAGGCCCGGCAAATTGCCCTGGCAAAGCCTTAAGCAAACTGGGCATGACTCACTGACCCCTCTACCCTACGAAGACAAGAAGAGAAAAAGAAAACAAGTTAGATCAAAATTTTGATGCCAAAAATTGCATAAACTGCTCCAGAAGATACTGTTCAGTATGCTATAATTTGCAATTTAAATTTTTTTTTTTTGCCAAATTGATAACAAGGCCTATGAAATATTTGAATATAGGAACACATCCTTATGAAACTAAATCATAAAAAGTGTTATTAGTGTCACAATTCAGTATGTAAATGACATGTAGAGCTAATATGCATAATTGCAGCATGTGCATTAATTAAATGTGTCATTATTGGACACATCTCAATCCAACAAACACCCCACTGAGCAGTTTAACCCTTACATCACCAAAATGCCAGTTACCATCCCTAATTGGCACGTCTGCTCTTTAAACAGCTTCCACCTTTTGTCTGGTATTGACAGCACTGTGTCCTACAGGGAGAGCTGCTCTGCTGTTTAATGGATCGAGGGGGATTTTCATCCAATAATCATTTTGTTCGCTTCTCCCTGTAGTTCTCCTCTAATTCTGTATCACAGGCTGTGGAGCATTGTATTAAGCAGATGAAACACACTGGGCAGTAGACACAAGTGGGTATGATAGAGGGTGAGAGAAGCACAATGAGTACGGGCTTGATGCCAGCATTTGAGGCATTCATAATCGGGGCTTGACAATGACAGCAAACACATTATAAGTGCCTTAATTGCTCTTTCATTACAATATAAAACTAGTTACCCCATTGGTCCAAAATATATTGGCATTTGATATAAGACACTTCACATATAACACACTCCAGTTATTAATTTAAGCTCCTTCTAAATTGTTCATTCTCTGTTCTGGGCATTCATACAAATGTACACTACAATGATATGACCTGATATTTTATATGAATACTTAAGGACTGCAGCTGTACATTGATGATAAACTATGGTAAACTAATAGTTAGTTCCTCATTCAGTCCTTCTTTTTTGGACTAGTTGTTAGAACCAATGACTAACTAATGGTAAACTAATTGTTTTCCATTTGTAATCACCGATCTTAGGATCCCTGTGTGGTTTAATTTGGTGGGCTATCTGTTCTTTTCTGGGGTCTGATCCCTGTGGGGAATCAGCTGTTAAGTATCTGGGGGTAATTAGTTGTTCTCGATCTGCGCTTTTTATCAGCTGTTTGCGTGCTTTGTTTGTTCTCAGTGAAGCAGGTGTAAAACACATGTGGAATGATAAATGAAGATTATTGTTGTAGTCATACTTGTTGTCTTTTTTCTGAATGGTATAAAGACTCAATTTTAGGTCAATTTTACTCGCTGGTGGTTTTAGGTATACAGCGACCCCTGACAGTTCTAGTGTTCAGATTTCATTAAGAGAGATGCATTTGAAACTTTAGTCATTGAGCCATCACTTACTCTCTAACCGTGTGTGTGTGTGTGTGTGCGTGTGCGTGTGTGGTTACAGTATAATATTGTATGCAATACAAAATAAACCTTTCAATCCAATACATTTCATTACATCGTTAAATAAATTACAGTTTACAACATTTTCAGTATCCAACGAATCAGTGTAAATGCTGGTATGCTCATACACAAATACAAATACACACACACACACACGCACACACACACACACACACACACACACACACGCACACACACACACACACACACAAAAACAAACTCCCTCTTTCTCGTTGTATGCCAAAAACAGTCCACCCTCTCCTTTTCTTCGTGGGTGGTAAATAGTCAGCCCACCCTCCCCAGGGAAGGCGTCACTGTGTCACACACACACACACACAAGCAGGGACAAACTTACACACACATTTGGCTCAATCACTCCTTACACCCCTCTAGGGCTGAATGTGAGAGAGCGTAGCAGGTCTGAACAGGTGGACAGGCAAAGCAAGCCTGCAGTCACGGCTGAGAAACGGCGCGCACACAAAAACACACACACATGCAGCAGCACTTGAGTTGAAATGCTCATTTTACCTTTATCTCAGAATATTTACCAATTCCACTGTGTAATTAATATGACCCCTGCATGTTATCCATAAATACATTGTCTAATACTGCTAATGTATGAGATAAAACCCCATGTGTGGTCCTGACACCCTCACAGAAAAAAAAGTAATTATGCATTAATACCTTTTTCACATTCACTGTAATTCATTTACTCTACGTGTAGGCTATGTTTTACAATGATTTCCCCATAGGTACAATTATAATGATGCCTATTGTCATTTTTGCATGTCCCAGATTGCATTAAAAGTCAATCATTTGTATTAGTAACAACTAATGTGACTATCAGTCTGCAGTTCAATAAAATGGGAACTTCAGGGGGAGGAGGGGAATCATTGAAAATGTGTATTACCCAAAGGGAAATTACAACTAGCCTATAGTCAAATTAGGGGAAAACAAAAGATCATCTAATTGCCACCAGGTGTCGCCAGAAACCAACTTTTCCAAAAAGCCCCGTTTGTTTTGACTGGATCTGGTTACTGAGGTAATGAAGAGGAACTCAAGGCTGCCGGGCTGGGTTTCACAAGGTGGGGACTCCGAAGTAATTGATGACAAGTCAGTTTAAGGATGATGGTCTTTGAACTGTTAATTGACACTGAGAAAAAACCCCCCAAAAAAACCCAACCTGAAGTCTGTTTGGAGGCTTTCTGAAATGATTACCTATAGCCTACTGAAGCTCAGACATCAGACATGAATGTTCTGTCTCTTTTAACTGGTTGCTATTAAGATAGTACCTACTCTACGCCTCATTAGGCTATGAGATCTAGTGAATAACTGAGAAGCTGAAGATGCTGCCTGTGTGTAATGAATGCAGCCTCCCCGTCTCTCAGTCTGTATCAATCTGCGCCTCGAATGATGATGATGATGAGAGCGTGACGTCACCGCTTTCTGCACAGCTGCTGGAGAGAGGAGGGGGAGACACAGAGAGGAAGAGCGAGAAACAGAAGCACGTTGAGGGAGACAGAGAGAGAGAGAGAGAGAGAGAGAGAGAGAGAGAGAGAGAGAGAGAGAGGGGACAGGAACAGCGGAGAACATTCACAACAAGGGGGAACTGCCTGGCGCGTCTGTCGCGGTCGCGTCCTGAAGGCTGCTTCCCGCCCGGGGACCCCAGAATGTTCTGCGCTCCCGGTCCATTTCTTCGGTACACGAACCAGTCTGCGCGGCGTCTCCACGGACACTGAAAGCCCAGATGCTCACCCTCTCCGCCGACATGGACGAGTCTTCGTCGCTGCTGGATCTGCTGGAGTGCTCGGTGTGCCTGGAGCGCCTGGACACCACGGCCAAGGTCCTCCCGTGCCAGCACACCTTCTGCCGCCGCTGCTTGGAAAACATCCTCAGCTCCCGGAACGAGCTCCGCTGCCCGGAGTGCCGCATTCTCGTGGACTGCGGGGTGGACGACCTGCCGGCTAACATCCTGCTGGTTCGCCTCCTGGACGGTATCAAGCAGCGGCCGCAGCGGGGGAACGGAGGAGGAGGAGCAGGCGGCAGGCAGTCCCTGGCTGGGGTCTCGCTGCAGGGGTACGCAGTCGGGATATCCGCTCCCCCCCCGGGCAGTGCGATCCGAGAGTTGCCAGTGGCCGTAAGGAGCTCGCCTGTTAAGGTTGGTTACTTTCCCCGTCATCCACAATAAGTCAGTGTCTCTCCCTGTGGAGAGGTTATTCCAAACTATGTTGAATGAAGGTTTAAATGTTCCATGAAACATGTTTTATTCACAAAATCACACTTTCCAAGTTTGATCTTGTTAGTAGGCTATTGGCAGCAAACCCTTTCCCAATTCGGCTTTTACACAGAACGCAACAAAAACTTTTAAGATCTGTTCCCACTGTAGCCCACTCTTCCTTCTAAGTAGCCCACAGCAGCTGCATTTGGTGGAAGAATATATTGAAGATGAATTGCAAAGACGAATTCCCCGCTGTTTATCTCTGAGGAATATGGAACAGTGTGTTCAGCCTGCACATATCCGATTGTTGTGTGGTTATTATGCAAATGCATATGTGGCATGCTGAATACTCACAGTTTCACTGAATGCAGCAGATTGCTTGATGACATGGATAAGACAAAAAAAAAACTTGGTTGCAGAGTCTAAGTTAGTGAATATGGAGGAAAACATTGCTTCTCTGTGACAGTTGATGTGCATTCAGTGGTTTGTCATATTGTTGCTGGTGATGACACGTCTATTGAGTGATATCCATTGTTGTTCTGTTGATTGTTTTGCCGAAGTATCTGCGGTTGTTGTCAGTGTTATTCCCTGATGTTGTATAATGAGGCTGTCTTTCCTGTGGAGCCACTGAGGTATAATTAAACAGAACAGAACAGAGTGTGCAAGACAGGTAGAGAGACAGACTGCAGAGACCAATTTAGGGGGGGGGGGGGGTGGGGGGTTGGGTGTCACCTGTCTATGATACAATTGTTGCCATAGTTCAGGTGAAGCCCACTTGCCCATGCAGGCAGCAGCATTGGGAGGTTCTGGGCTCAATGGAAGAGGAGAGTCTTGTTTACACTCTGTGCAGTGCATTGTGTTATGGCTGCAATATAGAGGTGTTAAAGAATGTGGCGGTAATATGGAAATAACAGAAAATGTTGTTACATTTCTTTGCACACTGCTGCAAATCAATGCTGCTCAAGTTTTGCACACAAACCTCAACAGTTGCATTGACAAATACATTCTTTTTAGCTGCACTGACATGTCCTAGAAGTGCAAAATCTAGGGCTGCAATCAAAATGTTGTATGTTTTTTCAATGAAATCCTAATACCTCTTTTCTTCTTTGTATGAATTCATGTTTTTTTTTTTTTTTACTATTTAATGTTATTACAAACTAAGCGCAGGTGGGAGACAGGTGCATCAAAATGCAAGTGACATAGATCTGTAAAGGTCTGTCAGATATTTAATTTTTTTCTTTTGATAGCAGTCAGAAATAGTTCATACACAAACATTCAGACAGTGAAATTCATATCTGTCACCAAAAAAATTAGGTTTAAATCATTGGTCAATCAAATCCAGAGTTGACAAGCATTTTCTTGGTTGCATTCCTGTCTTTACTTAAGACAGAGCCTGTTATTTAAATCATTAAGCACATGCACTGAATGAAGCAGAGTTACATTAAAAATCCTTCTTAATGCTTAAAAACAGGAGGGGCTGTTGCACACTCTTTCCAGGTGCTCACTGAGCTGGTTTTTAGGTTTGGCTTTTCTTTCTTTTCTACAGAGACCTCTTCCTCTCCAAAACAAACTGATCTTGAATTTAAAACATGTTTAGTTTATGATGTCAAAGAGACTTAAAACAGCAAGTCAATAAATGACTGAAAAATTGTTGACCGTCCGGCCAGCATCCAGCACTTACTTACCAAACTCTAGTAAATGTGCATCTTACAGATAAACATGAGACTCATGAAGGCTGACGTGGGAGTTTGGTCTGGAGGTGAGCAGCAAAAAAAAAAGAAGAAAAAACAGCTAAAGCATTGTATTTGGACTGCCAAATCCGGTTCAGCTGAGACATTTTTGAGAACAGCGAGTTGGCAGTATGTCAGGTTGGATCCTACAGAAACACTGGATTCATGAGAATTTCAAAAACCCTTTGTGATAGAAACAATAGTGATGACCTTACCCTCACTGTCAGCTTTTCTTACTTGTGTTTGAAGAAAGACAACATTTCCAGACTCAACACTTCATGTTGAAACTTGTATAGGTGAATATACGTGTATTGTGCACATACTCATAAACGGGTTTTCTCATGCAGAGATGGAGTGCACGAGGGTGGTCCTATCAGCAGTTACACGTTTCTCTCTCTGAGTGTAGTGACGTCTCCAGTTTGATAGAAGCAATGAATATTCAGGCTTGCAAAAGGCATCACCATCAGCTTTCCCGCGTACCTCCCTCTGCTCTGAACAACAAGACTTTATCAGGCAGAGCTGGCCATTGATTGAAGCAGCAGAGCGCGTTGGCGTGATGAAGTGTAGCAGCGGTGAGCAGTCACTCATTCACGGCGATGAACAGGAATCCAAACCCTCAGTGACATTTCCACTAACACTTAACACTCCATTTCAGTTCACTCAATAAACTTTAGCGGTCCCTACAGGCCGATGCTCATGTCTGCTACATGGGGGGGGGGGGGAAGCTAACACACAAAGGATACATGCCACAATAAAGACTTTATGTATTTATTGAAAGTCAAGGACAGAGAACAGTCATATACAGGTTGAACAATCAATATATTTGAAGCTTTGAGAATTGCTTTTCTTAGAGCAGATGAGACATCTCACTGCCTCCAACAGTTTGAAATCCAAAGTTATCTACTTAGCAGTCACTTCAGCAACCAACAATGGTACAAGCTGGAGTCAGATAAACAGTGATAAAAGATTGAAATCAATCAGTCAGTCAGATCTAGAGTGTCGCCTAACTTTTCATTATTTTGTTTAAAATGACCGTACCATAATCCACCATGATCAAGCACCTTCAAACATGCATACATTTAAATTTTACAGGCAGAAACATCTTGCAGAATCACACTCACTTGGTGAACAGCATTCTGCCCTGACTAGAAAGACTCCAGAAAGTTGGATGGAGGGAGAAAAAGTGTGTGGGATAAAGATAAAAAAAAACAAAAAACAGACAGACTGAGGAAAAGACAGACGACGTACCCAGCCTTAAGGTAAAATGTCAATAAAAAAGTTATTTAAAAAAAAAAAAAAACATGTGATATTTGCTCAGCCCCAGACCCCTTGATGTGATCACACATGCACAGTCTCACACAAAGACACAAAAACATATAAAGTGTACACACTCACCTCTTAGCAGTGGCCAGTCTGTGTTTGTTTTAGGACCCCAATGGGAATGCACTTCACTGTGGATGTAGCCTTTATGGCCAGTGAACACACACACACACACACACACACACACACACACACACACACACACACACACACACACACACACACACACACCTATAACCCATTACCCTCTGCAGTCCCCTGCAGTCACTTTACCCTAGTCTCCTCCAGGCTCCCTTGGGACCAAGGGCTTGGTGATGAAAGTGTGAATTAATCTCCTTTAACAGTGGGGTGTGAGTGTGCATGTGTGTGTGCATCCCCCCCCCCCCCCTTGCACACAAAGAGTAAGGGGCCTCGCAAAGGCAGTTAAATCTATATTTGAGTGACACACTAATGCAGTACCACCAGCACTCTACACTACACACACACCCACACACAGTTATTGAAGGTATCACACGGGTCAAAGAGAACACTCTCCATCAGGTTTTAAGGGTTGTAGATGAGGATGAATGTGTTGCTATGGAAATAAGAGAAGAGGTGAACATGCTGAGTCAGCAGCAGGAGCAGCTTTTTTTTCCAATGCTTGTGTGCTCGTTGAACTAATGTTGCCGACTTTGTGCTTTGACCAATAAGAGTGTATCAAGGCTGATCATTTAGTTGCTTCCAATCATCGTGTGACATTGACAACAGAAATTTTGCAAAGAGATGGTCAGGTGAAATACCATAGCGAATCACTAAACTTCTATATTTTCTTTGCTGAAAGAGGCACTGGGTAAAGATATTAGAGTCATTTTTTTGTCTGGGCCTTTGTTTTTCTGGCCTTTCTGCCCTAAAGCAGTAATGTTGAGCCTCCTTGACAGTAACTTTTACAAACCTTTTACTGTTCCCTTAGTGTCAGTGTTGTGTATCAGCTGTTAAAGAGATGACTCGCCACTTGTTTAACACACAGCGGTGTAAAGACACGTATGGTATGACAACAGAAGAGGTGTTTTAACAATATAACAATGTCACATAAACAGTTTTGTTTTCAGAGAATACGAATATGACAAGATATTCATCAGGGACAGTCTCAGTTTAGTCTTTTAATCAGTCAGCACAATGTTGCTGTTTGCTGTTTGATAATGCTGAGGTGCAGTAAAGGTTTTTACATTTTGGTATCATTGAGATGTTTTCTAGTATGGTTGGGTTTAGCAAAAACTGCTTGTGATACCTTGTTTTTTTTTTATAGTTTCCTAATTTTGAATTTTAGCATTTGAGGTAGTAAATAAGGTAAAATACAGCTTGGTGATATCAAAAAGCGGCTTTATTTTCAGCTGTTGGACTGCGAGTCATTTGTCATGAATGACAGGGTATTATGTGCTTATTTGTTTTTTTGAAATGCAGACTAGATTAGTGTATAGAACATGGCAGTAAATCCAATTTCTCTGACATGACTCTGGTAAATGATGCGATTATTATCCAGGTTGTACAAGGCCTTCAATAATATCACAACAGCTGATACGGCACACCTGCTCCAGATAGCTGCCTACATGCTTCTGTGTCTAATCCTGTCTGTCTGTTTGTTTGTTGGTTGGTTGGATATCCTAAAATGCATCATAATAACTCAGTTCAATTCAATGAAATGTTAGAACATGGTCCATGAATAAAATGATTTGTACAGTGTATAGGGCCACTTTTGAACTGATTCTCTTCTTGCTCTGTACAAAATGCAAACTTCATGCTGCACAAACGCCAGTAACGGAAATCTTGCGCATCATGCTGTCATTGAACAAGTTATCCATTTGTGAATTCTGCTCCATCCTTTAAAACAGTGGTTCCCAAAGTGGAGGTCAAAACCCCTGGGGGGTCGCAAGACACTGTGAAGGAGGTCGCGAGAATTCATCCAAAAACATATACAATTTAAAAATGACTTAAAATTTCATATTTTAAAAAAAATATAGACAAAGAAACTATAGCTCAACAGGTGACTTATGTTCTACTTCTAGCATTTCTTATAACAAATTACTAAAATAATATGGCAGTGTTTAGGCTGGTGTGTTCTTGTGTGTTGTTCTAATGCCAGTGTTGCTAATAAATGAAACTGATGTGATACGTCACTAATGATACAACTGTCCAGAGCAGCGTTGTAAACTTGATTAAAAACACATGCCAACATTTCATGGGCTTTTTACTGTTGTTGTTTTATCCATCCCAGGGATCGACAACATCAGGGATCCATTAATAAGTCAGTCTGCCCTCGATCTCTCCTCTCATGCCTGTCTGCCTCTACTGAGAAACAGACACACACACACACACACACACACACAGACACACGCACACACACACACACACACACACACACACACACACGCACACACACACACACACACACACACACACACACACACACACACACACACACACGCACACACACACACACTGATACAGAGACATGCTGAAGGAGGCTACGTCCAAACTTTGAATCTATTGATGTACAACATTTCCTGTTTAATAGAAAATCTTCTCCTGTCGCTGTTTTATAAGCTTGTAAAAAGCTAGGATGCCGTTCAAAAGCACATTCTTTCCGATTGTTTTGTTACGTCATTGACAAGAAACTTCCTCCATGCATAGCTCATGTCCTGTGAAAACTGATTCAAGTGAATAAAAAAAAACTTTTGAGAAGAACAAGAGGGAGAGAGACAAACTGAAGAGGCAAGAGACCTTTCACAGAAAACAGAGACGCTGTGTGTTTGTGTGTGTGTTTGTGTGTGTGTTTGTGTGTGTGTTTGTGTGTGTGTGTGTGTGTGTGTGTGTGTGTGTGTGTGTATTTGGGGGTCGAGAACTGATGGGGAGCAACTTGATCAGATCAAGGTATATACAGTATTTTGAATTCACTCTTTATAACATGAACAACAGAGTAAGCTATATATAACCAAGTGGAAACAAACTGTAATGGAATCCTTCTCATATAATCAAAATGTGTTTAATTGTGATTTATTAATTACAAAGCCTGTTATTATTTTTATTTTTTTTATTGATTGACAGCACTTCTAGTTAGTACAGGTACTCTCTTTGTGCCACACAGTATGCCATCGTGCCCTTTACCTGTCACAGCTTCATTCAAACAAAGAGTTTGAATTTTGTAGTAAGTACTTACTTACTTTGATTTGAGAGTCGTCAGTTAAACAAAAGATAGAAAACTTGAAAACAGCAAACATCCAAGTCTGCACAAACAAAGGCATTAAAGAGTTTGGCTTTTATCTGATTCATGAATATTTGGCTAGCAGATCTTGGCAGGTACTTCTTGTGTTCTCTCGTGTTCTTTGATTGTTTGGGACTGTTCCATTAAGTGATTTTTGACTTTTTAGTTTGACCAGAATCTTGTTTCGCAACACGATTAAAATGTTAAACATTTTTATACTTTTAATGTTCACACAGGAACAAGAATCAAATAATTCCTTAAAATCATTTTATTTTCAAATACAGATACAATGAGATAGATCACTACAGCCCTTTCTGCAGGAAGCTAGTCGCATTTGGCTATTTGCCCTCCCGCCTGTCCAAGTCCCATGAAAGCAGTATATCATAATTATCCCATCCCCTTCATCTTCTCCCTCACCTGTATTTACCTGGGGGTTACTTTGGTGACGCCCAGGGTTACCGTGGTAACGCACGGCAGCAACAACAGTATGCTTTCATCTCTTGATAAGACACTGCGCTGCCCTGTCATTCCCACATGTTGTCAGTGTGTCATGTGTGTTAAAGGATTACGGGGTTTTGAAAAGGAAATAGTCAGCTACCAATCCCTGTAATGACTCTTTAAACCTGTGTTGTGTCTGTTAAATATTTCACGAACACACACACACACACGCACACACACGCACACACACACACACACGCACACACACGCACACACACACACACACAAAAACAAAATAACCGTTACCCTTTTCTAACCCCAACCTTCAAACCGGTTCTTTAAAAAACAGCGATGCTTTGAAGGAGAACTATTGACCAAAATATCCTCACTTAACAATAGTAATCCTAACAACCCAGGATTACAGAAGCTCTCTCTCTTACTCTCACACACACACTGACACTGACACTGACACTCACACACACACACACACACACACACACACACACACACACACACACACACACACACACACACACACACACACACACAAAAACAAAAACACCGTCTTTCTCAGTAACCACATTTCCTACTCTACAGCTCCATATAGTTCATCTTGATAGCCCCCACACCTTTGCAATAACACAGTGTGAGCCTGCCTCGTTTTTTTTTTTAATGCACACCAAAACACACACACAAGCACGCACACACACACAGGAACACAAACAAACACACACACACACACACACACACAGGCACATTAAGTTACAAAGGCATACTCAATTCATCCTTTCAAGTTTGAGATTTTCTCTCTGGACACAATTCTCTCTGTGTGCATATACATATGTGTGCGTGTGTGTAGTGTGTGTGTGTTTGTGTGTGTGTGTGTGTGTGTGTTTGTGTGTGTGTGTGTGTGTGTGTGTGAAAAACATCCCGGTCTCTGCCTTCTCAACCTTCTTCAACCCACATTGTTAAATGGACCCCCATAGCACAAACACATCTTTTCCTCTGTTGCTCTTTACTCATTCTTTCTCATCTTCTTCTTGCCTTTTCTCTGATGTTTATGATGTGAGGAGAGATTAATTAACTTCAGTGTAACCATGTAATGAAGCTGCCGACCACGCACATGCACACAGACAACACACACACACACACACAAGCATGCTGCCATTTAAGGAGTAGTTAAAACTAGATGCCTGTGCTCTGAGCCTTTGTTGGATCCCTTGGGATGTATGCTGTTCTGCGCTATGTGCAGTGTGTGTGTGCATGTGTGTGCGTGCGTGTGTGTGGCTTTGCACAGATGTCTATTTGAACTCATACACTGTAGCATGCATTCATCTTTTTCACATGCGTGTATGTTTGTTTACCAGTTAAATCTTTCTCCTGTAAACACTGGCTCAATTGGATTTTGAGTGGTTTTTGCAGCAGAACCATTCAAAATGAAGCTGCCCACAGCCAGTATTCAAAGTTTTGTTGTTTAAACCATTTTCATGCTCGAAATTACCGTGTCAATGTTTCCCCCGGAATTCATTTTTGTCGACTGGAAAAGCCTCTGAAACTGAATGTATTTTTGTCACTCTCCTTTGAAACAAAGCCGCTCGTAAAAACACAAATGCATTGTACGTAATACATGGAGGTTGATTCAACAACTGGACCAAATATGAGTACATTAAAGAAATTGTAAACCATATAATTGAAAATCTCTTCAGTACAATTAAGGTACTTACTAGAGCCATAAAACATTCAATTACTTGCTTACTGGCTTTTTTGATCTATAATCCCAATGAGAAGACAGCTTTATGGGGATGGGGACGATAAACTTGATGATCTGGATCATTCCTGTCCGCTCATGTTATATTTATTCTTCCATCAAACCAGCTGGTATTTGACCAGTAAGGTTTGTCTTTACACAACTGTACTGCCCTGAATCTGTGTGATGTCATCTCACATCAGTCTCATTCTTGGCCCCACTCTAATCTTGCTCATGTAGTCACACAGTTGAAGGGAGATGGGTCAGAAGATGGATTGATGGATGGAGGCAGGGTTCTGGTTAAGGGCGGCTTAGCGTGTCAGTGATGGTGTAATGAGTCTGTGGGTGTTGTTTAGTTTAGGGGGGGTGATGCATAATGGGTGTTAAAGCCTGAACAAGCTTTGGAGCCTGCACTGCCATTCCCACGGGTACATCAATCCCATCCCCCAGTCACTCAAATACACACACATGTGCACACACACATTGGGTTAAGGGTTAACCCCCTGACTCCTTGTTGCTATTGTTACTATGGAGATGAGGGTGAGATGTCACTGGCCACTGGTCAAGCCAAAACATTGTAAACAAAGGAGTGGTGGCATATTTCAGGGATGAAATTAAAACATGGCGCCACGTGAAGGCAATGACAATCATGTTGTTATTATATTACATGATATATTTCTATACTGCTTACCTACAGTAGCATTCTGACCACGTTATTGTTGTTGGACCGGGTTCACAGACAACAGATTGAAGTGTGAATGAAACCCTCCATGTTTGTTTCTGTGCTGGTTTTACTCAGAGCTGGCTGTGGCGGATGGCGAGCGCACAATTGACACAACTGTCTCCGCAGAATCCACACAATCCAGTCTGTCACTTAAGACGGCTAAGTGAAAGATCATGCTAACACTAAGGCAACAAAAGGACTTGTGGTAGAGTTTAGGGAAAGAGCTCATTTTGTTTAGATGTTAGTAAAGACTTGTATCTTTTCTCAGGGACATATTACCATAACATTTTGAATAATTGTGCTGTTACTGTGAATGTATAGTTTATTTCAGACCCCAAATTTGGCAAAAAAAATAATTTGAATTCCTTGTCAAAAAAAACCAAAACATGATGATGCAGATAAATTTAATATCAGCATTTTGGTGACTTGAAAGGTACAGCTGCAGTGACAGTGCCCCCTATTCCAGTTAATCAGTAAAGAACACTATTGCTACACACCTACATATTTAAAGTCATTTGTTAATAAAGTGTATACTGTACTTGTATTTGCTGACTGCTTGCTGCAGTTGATCATTTTCAGCCATCACAAGGGGGGACCTATCCAAGATTGACATTTAAGGGAAAGCTAGATTCAACACTCATCTTGCACCTTGTGCCTTACCAGTGTAACCCCTATCTATTATGTTTGTATGAAAAAATACTTTATAATTAGTGCTTCCTGACTGTTGTCGGTGGCTTTTCATGTACTACTTCTTTATAAAAGTCACAGTGTCTGAACTGGCGTGAAATCTGCAACATTTAGACCAAAGCAGAGTTAGGACTGTCATTGTGTAAAATGACCCCGAGGCAGCTTTAAACAGTCCTCTGTAATGTGGAGAAGAAGTGCTACCAGTTGTGGTTTGTGACTCCAGGTGGGTTTTTCTTTTGGTGCGAAGACTCTGCTGACTCCTCCAGCAGCGAGCAGTGTAATGTCTGTGTCAGTTGTAATAACAGATAAGGTTCCACTGGTGATGTGCTTAAAGAAGTGGAACAGTTCTCTTGGGGGGGAAGACATTCATGGAAACACACTGTGCTTTCTCTAGGTGACAGACAGCCCAGGTGTGTGACTTTGTGTACATCACCCTGTGTGTTAATATGTTTTAGTTCCTTCTTGTCTTGTTGCAAAAAAATAAATAAAAAAAAGGCGTCCTCCATCCTCCTCCACCCCCCTCCTCATCTTTTTCTGTAATCGAGAGATGTTGAAATGCACCCACCGCCCACTTTAGAATTGGCGAGAAAAAGAGTCTTGGCTGGAGTAGAGAAGATACATCATTGTGCATACACACTTGCACAGATACACACACACACACACACACACACACACGCACACATCTGAGGAGAATTCTGGAAACATGGCAGAAAATGCAGGTCTTCCTCTTCAACGACCTGCTGTTCATTCTCACAGTTCTCAACTTCAATTCATCAACAGCTCTGTTTATGAATCTTTTTGAAATCATTCTTTTCCCTTCTTTTTTTTTTCTTTTCACATTTGGCTGGTTAAACTTTACGAGGTAGTTCATTGCCTTCTAAATGGGCTTTTTGTATCCTTGACTCAAATGCGCTCTCTTAGCTTAAACTTTTCAGCTGTTTTAATGTTTTCAACTTTAACTAAACCCTTAAGTAACCTAACCTGACCTGACCTAAGTAAGTCAAATAAAATAAATCACAGATTCTAATCGCCTATGTGTTAAAATATGCTCAACACTAAAATACTAAGCATTTATAATACAACACAAACAAGTACAACAACAAGAACTACAACACAAGTGTTCACTGTCACTTTACATTCATTACAGGACATAGACAATATTGCAATAACACTGGATTCCTTATGTTCCCAATGACATCTGTAGTCTTTATAACACATAACAAACCAACTATGGGGATATGCAAAGTTTCAGTAGTTTATTCTTCTGATGAGGATAATTGTGATTTTCTCCTGAAGTGTGTTATGCATGTATCATTTTTGGGGGTCGCATGAAAAACTGCCAGGTTATTTCGGGACACTGATCCTCAGTGCTCATGGCTGCAGTACAGCTGTGATCAGCTTACCACCCTGACGTCTGTGTCCAAACATCTAGGCCTGGCTGTGTGTGTGTGTGTGTGTGTGTGTGTGTGTGTGTGTGTGTGTGTGTGTGTGTGTGTGTGTGTGTGTGTGTGTGTGTGTGTGTGTGTGTGTGTGTGCATGCATATTTTGTTTGTGCATAAATTCTAAGGTTGTGCATATTTTTTATTGCCAATTGCATGTTGATGGGAGTTTGTTTCGTGCATTAAGAATTATTTTGTTTATTACGGGCAACATGTGTGTAAAAATCCTTGTATGCATGTGTGTGTGTGTTTTGGCTGCTTCGCGTTTTTAAACAGTATTTTTGAACCTTTTATAGAGCTTGACTTGAGGTTGAGTGACGTGAGTTTGGTGTGTGTGTGTGTGTGTTTAAGGGGTGTGTAGCTGCTCATGGTAGTACTGGTATGTCAGAGGGAAAGGGAGTGGACAGGGAAAGTTGGAAGGAAAACGAAGAAGCATAGCAGCAGTTATGTTGTGAATTCCTGGCTTGGGGTCTAGTGTGTTTTTCTTAGTGTGTATCTGTATACATATATGTGTGAGAGAGATCAGGCAGTTCTGTCCCCTCAGGACAGGGATTATGTAAGAATAGAGAAGTGAGGTCAAATACCATCATCAGCTCTGGTTTATTGTGTTTAGACTGGGAACAATGGAAACACTGGTGCAATCAAACTCCTCTGCTCTTACATATAAAAGCTTTACTCTCTCCAGGGACGCAGAGCTTACTGCCATATCCTTCAAGTGCCATTTTAGAAAGAGAGAAGTAAAGAGATAAAAAGAGAAAAAGAATTTGATGAAACATCAACAGGGACATGTTGCCATGGCAACATGCACAGACCAGTCTGGAGCCCAAATTTTACGTCACTATTATAAATAAAGCAAGGAGTTGATGTTTGGCAAAATGGTTGGCTCTTAATGCAAGTGAAGCTTTCCTGACATCCTTTAATCCAGATAACAAAATGAAAGGAATCAGTTAAGGTTTTATGGGAAATTCAGTATACAGTTTGCAAATGTCACTAATGTGCTGGGAACACTTTTACAGGCTGCCAGTGTCCTTGGCAGTGGTCTTGTTTGTTTACAGTAATTGCACACAAATATCACAGCTAATGTGGTAATGATTTAAAGGTGTCGCAGAGCTTGTTTGCCTTTGTAGTCCAGTAAGATTATAAGAATGTCATTTCCTATCATGTCCAGAGGCAGCTTAGCGATTACTTTCTCAGTGAGCCTGTAAGTACCTACATGTATAAGTCTGTGGGTAAGCTGTTCAATGGGAAGAAAATCTGCAAAGAAACCTAGAGTGAGCTGAGAAGGTGTTTTTACCTGGCTGTTAGTGTACAGTTCTGTTTGGGCAGCTGTGGCTCAGTGGTAGAGTCGGCCGTCTCTCAACCGGAAAGGTTGGGGATTCAATCCCCAGCTCCTGCAGCCACATGTCCAATGTGTCCTTGGGCAAGACACTTAACCCCAAGTTGCTTTCGATGCTTCGTCTGCGGTTTGTAAGAGCGCGGTCACACTGACTATGTTGTCGTACCGTGCTTAAGCACAATTGTTTTTCAGGAGTTTTGTGCAAGTGTGAACAAGGCTGTAGTGTATTGCATTAAACATTTACATACAATATACAGATATCTAATTTTTAAAGTAAAAAAGTTGATTGTGTAAACTCAAATGTTATGCACAGCAGGCCTTTTGGAGATAACATTTGTGCTGCTGCATGACTACCATCAACAGCTTCTTCTTTTAAGATACAACTTGTGTCGCTCTGGAGGAGGAACACTTTCCAAACCTAACCAGAGTCTGTATTTTGTTAGACAGGAAATGTACACCTTCACAGTTTGTTTGTGAATACCGTGAAGTCCCTTTTAGTCTTTTAACCTGAGGAAATTCATCTGTCAACATTGTTCTCACTGACTGCAGTAAGTAATGTCTGTTAAAATAATTTCAAGTTTCCAAAAGGTGACTGATGTCTGATGATTGTTGATTTGCACGGTCAAAGTGTTGAGTCGTGTTCAGCTTGGAGAAACCCAAACTATAATTTCCTAACCACAGGAAATCACTCCTTGCTTATCCGTAACTCTGTTGATACAGTGTCATCATCTGTTTTTGTCTAACTATGTGTATGCGGGTATTTGGGAATATGTGTGTTGGTGGCTCAATCCTCTATCCTGTGTGAGTCATATGCCTTGTTTTGTGGCATGTGAGTGTGTTTTTGTGATAAAACTTCAGGTCCATCATCTCCTGCGCTCGCCTTATTTCCGGAGAGACAGACAGAGATGGAGTCACAGTTATCATTCTGTTGTGAATCCAAGCTGGAATCAATAATATACACTACTCTCCCATCCATCATCCATCTCCCTTTTCTCCTGTTTTTGTCTCCATCTGATAACGAGAGTGACAAACCTGCCAAAAAAACTGTCCTTATCACTACCTTCACTATTTAGAGGATATCTATTACATTGGATATGACGAGTATGTAGGAAATACTGCACAACTATAAGTGCCGACAACTATCAGGCACAGTGGTATTAATGCAGGCTTTATTTGATGTTCATGATGACATCATCAGGGTTATCTGTTTACAGGAGACATGTCTACAAGCCCCTCCACAAAGTTGGAATATCACATTCTCACTAATTCATGCAAATATAACCAATCCCTGTACATGTTTTAGTGAGATTTCAGTGTTGGCCAATCGACACAACTTTTCTGCAAATTAGTCATCCTATTTCCAACATGAGCGTTGTCATGCAGGTAAACAAACCCACTTCTTTCATATTCAAATATTGACTCCTACCTGTCTGTTGTGTAACATTAATCGTTGTCTCTTTGAAGGGGCTTCTTAATCTGTCCTGAAACTAAAGTGTCTTTGTGCAGACTCAAAACAGTAGATTTATAAGGATTAATCTTCTTGTGATTGTTTATCCTTATCCTTGTTTTTCTTCGTGTTGAAAGCTGTTAGTGACGCTGCACAAGAAATAACAAGAACAGCTCGATCTCATTAATACCAATTCATTCAATTCACCCACATTCATTCCACCCTTTGGCCAGCTGTAGCTCAGTGGTAGAGTCGGTTGTCTCTCAGCTGGCAGGTTTGGGGTTTGATTCCCAGCTCCTGCAGCCACATGTCAATGTCTCCTTAAAGGTCCCATATTCTTCTTTTTCTGGTTTTATATGCTCTTTAGTGTGTTTTCCAAGTGTCCTGTGCATGTTTAGGCACATCTATGTGCAAAAATTCAAAGTCCACGGAAACGCAGCTTCTCCTACGTCCTCCTGTTAGCTGCAGCATTAGCTGCATGTAACGCTCGGTTCTAGCCCCCCTCGATAAACAATTGTCAGTGTGACGTCATTGTCAGTGTGAGATCACTGATCTAAGCCCATTGGCTCGTTGTGGCAAGCCCAGAAGCTCATGTTGCACGCCCGTTAACTTCTGTAGCACGCCCACGATATGCCGTAGCCTGCGGTAGCACAGTAATGCTAAGGTGCTAATGTTTATGCTCCCCTCGGACGGAGCCAGTGGCTGCATTCCCAATATGGTAAAAGAGGCGGGACATTTCCGAGAACCGTGCTGAGCAACTGACCAATTACGGCAGAGCCGACAGGCCGACCAATCAGATCAGACTTGGCACACGTGGGGACTCTGAACGTGGGCACTTCAGAGCCTTAGAGAGAGAGTCAGAAGAGAGCCGGTGCATGGAGCGGCAGTACATGAAAACAGACACTTTTTTAGAACTTTAGCTATTGTGAACATACTTTAGTAGATACATAGATTAAATATATGAACCCCAAAAAGGGCAGAATATGACCTCTTTAAGGCTTGACACTTAACGTAAAGTTGCTCTCGCTGCTTCACTGTGTGAATGTCTTCATACAGTTGGGACACTTAAAAAAGGGCAAAAGAATATTGCAGCTATCACTGCAAATGTTTAAAAGCTGCTGGACAATCAGCCCTATTTGGCCACACAACCAGAGAAAAGCCTGCATAATCCTTGTGAGACTGTAATACTCTGACGAGCTGCTTTGACCTCTCAACTGAATTTGATGTGTATGGTACAATTGGTTTAGTGGCCCCTAAAAAATGCAAAATGTTATATAATTATAAACATAAAAGATAACGTTGTAAACTCCTCACACATTAATCAAACACAAGGGAATATCTAACAAGAGTAGGTGTTTGAAATTGGCTGCCAGTGCATAAATAGTGTGTGATATTATTTAACTGGCACAAATGTTGACAATCTTCAAACTAAAAGTTAGTATCCTCTCTGAATACTAATCCCTCTGTGTCTTGCTCTGCCGCTGTGCATCACTGTCATCGCTTTCATGTTTCATTTTCTGCTTTCTCTGCTCCCGCTCTTTCATTACGCTCGTCTCTGTCTCTGAGTGATGTTTGTCCGCTTGGAGAGCGACTTGTAGGGAATGATTGCGGCCACTTCTCCACTCAGCTCTCCATTCATTCTCTTCATTCGTCCTCAGGCAGCTGGCCCAGGTCCAAACCCATCTCAAGCGTCCTTTGCCCATTCCTGCCAGCTCTATTAAAACACCATAGGTCCTCATGCTGGTGTCTGGCACAAGCTGCGTAATATCACTGCCATCAGGAAAACACAGAGCATGTCCAATGTCTGTGCTCAGCTAAAACTGGGGGAGAAAAAGGTTTGCAGCTTGAACGTTTTGTATGCGTTAAGACAAACTTGATTTCATATTAGGCCTTTCTAACAGACGGATCCATGAATTCCCTCAGTAAAAAAAGTACAGTAATTAACTCAGCACCTATGTATTGTCTTGAACAAAATATACTGCAATTGTTTTTTCTTTTTTTCTTTGCATCTTGTTCTTTCTTTCCAGTAATACTCTTCAGTTGATTCATAATTCCATTGTTAAGGCAGCCCTCTTTTCCCCTGGTCTGATATTCTATCCAAGCAAAGGCTTCGTCTGCTGATAAGAGGAATCAATTAGTATCAAATCCCTATATACAGGAAGAGATAACAAATGTGTGTGTGTGTGTGTGCTTATATGTATCGATACACACATCTCAACCCAATTTGTTTTCCGATAGTTTTTTCTAATTTCAATTGATCTCATTGTTTTAAAATGAAAGTATTTGTTTGGCTGATTGAAATGTGTGTGGTCGCACAGCCTTAAAAAAAACAAATACGAAAAATACAACATGAAAAAAAAAAACGTTCATAAAGAGGAAGTCCATATATGACACAATTATAACAGCACCCCTAGGAGCAATATCCATAATACTATTCGAAGACAAAATAATACTAGTGGATTTATTGTGGATTAAGTCCAAAAAAACATAACAGGGGCGCTGGTGGTGCAGTGGTTAGTGCGTGTGCCCCATGTATGGAGGCTATAGTCTTCCAAGCGGGCGGCCTGGGTTCAAATCCGGCCTGTGGCTCCTTTCCCGCATTTTCATTCCCCACTCTCTGTCTCCCTGATTTCCAACACCGTCCTATCTCTCAATTAAAGGCACAAAAAAATGATCTTTAAAAAAACATCACAAATAGGTGATTTAATCTTTTTTTTTTAAATCTTGTGAATCATAGATTTTAACCTGTTCTTTGCCCATTTTTTAGAAGTAAAACATGTTTTTATTTGAGGGAAGAAAATGACTAGAGATGAGAGAAAACAAAAACAAGTTACAGATCTGCGCGAGCAGCTGTGGCTTTCCTACTTAATAATCAATTACAATTTTTACTTTAACTTCATTATTGGAATTTTTTTGAATAATGTTTTTAGTTATGTCACACAGAGCTTCAAGACAGTAAACCCCCCTATAGAGGTAAAAAACTTTTCTATTCCTCGCCATTTATGACTCAAGTCATCATAAGTGAGGAATGATAAGTTAGATTTATTAAAAAAACACACTTGAGCCAAAGAAATTGTATTTTCAAAAAACAGAATGCATGTGATAAAATGTAGCGAGTCCAGCTCCCAGAAAACCATTTTGCTCTAATTGTAGCTCCTGCCAAGAGTAGAATTTGTTACAGGAATCCAAAAATGTAGCGTGCTGTCATGGCCTACTTCCCCCATCATGCAACTATGTCCTAGAACTGTTGGTCTCAGGCAGTAACCACTAAAAGTAGGTGTAACAGAATTTTATGTGGATCATCACAGTTCTCTCTTCCTGTCTTCAAAGACACTGGCGATGGTTGTGATGGCAGCATTAATCAACTGGGTGGAAATGTGCCGGAGAGCCACGGGAGATACTGGCACTGTAGTAAAACTGGGACAGTGTCAGACCCTGCAGCCATGGCTTTCCCTCTTCCTCTCTGAAAACACATTCTTTCATACATTAACCCCGTTTCTCTCCTCATCAACACACTCCGCCTCTCTTTCTCACTCTCCTTCATGCATCCCTCTTTTCCTCAGTCTGCCTGGTTTCACAGTTCTGTTGAGTTCATTGTGCTCCTCATCACAAAGGACCATACTTGAGTTGTTACATTGTTATATATTAAGATGTATAAAATTAACATCACTTCGAATAAATTACAAATCCATCAGGGGAAAGACCTACAAAGGCTGAAGATGCATGAAAACCAGTTTTGCAAGTTACCCGTTAAAAATGACTCAGTTGAAAGTGACTTCACTAAAATCCTGTCTTACAAACAGAAAACAAAAACTATATAAATACTATAAAACTAAATAATAATAGATTTGTAACAAAGTGAAATGTTACACTGTTGCAAGTGTCATTATTTGAGGTATACTTGCTGTCATAAGCAAAAAAATGTTGGACAGATGTTGTAGATCAAATATGCCAATCGACTTTTTTCATGACTCTATAAGACACACTTCAGGTACCCATTTTTTTTTTTTTTTTACAATTATTGTGGGGTCTTTTTTGTGCCTTTATTGTAGAGATAGGATAGTGGATAGAGTCGGGAGTTATGGAGAGAAAGAGAGAGGAATGACATGCGGGAAAGCGGCCACAGGTAGAATTTAAACCCATCTGGCTGCCTGGAGGACCACAGCCTCCCTTCATGGGGCACACGCACCAACCACAACGCTACAGGCACCCCTGGTACCTTTTTTTTTTAATCTAAAAAGTTGGCTTTGTCCTACCGTATTGACCAATATACCAGTATTTAATGCTAATTTTTTTTTACCCTATTTGTGTATTGGAAGCGGCTGCTTCACTGCTCAAATGACAATTAAAATCACAGACTAGGCTGGCTAACAGCTTTTCTCCTTCATTCTGTCATATTCCTGCATTGAAAGAAAACGGTGGTTTACTTTTAGGTAAATAAACCTTGTGTGCAGCATGACCTGCGGGCTGTGGGTCAATATTCCGACTATCACGATAGGCTAAGAGCTCAACTACTGTACCAGCTAGCAGGAGTCGAAAACAGATGGTGCTAGGGCTACACACACAAACTGTTGGACTTCGCTGAATGGAATGGAAATTGTCAGGAAGACAGTTTAAAACACATTTTTCACTCTGAGAAACCCCCCAAATAGACTGGGTCTTCTTATACGCCACTTATATTCTGGATTTTTAATGGTAATTATTTGTGTTTTAACAAGAACTCAGCAAAATCATAGTGATGCAGAAAAAAAAAAAAAAAGAGTCACTGTTGCAAGAAAGTCAGAATGAAGATCAGCTGTTAATTCTTACCAGAGAATGTCACAAACAACAGCTTAAAGGCTTTCCTTTTTTTAGCTGAGAGCAGCAGATTCGTGGCAAAATAAAGCCTCTAATTTGAGCTCAACTGTCAAGTTATGGTAGCCAGATTCACTGCGGTTGCTTTCTTAAAATCTTAAAGCATCAGCCTGTTAACTAATCATTATAACAAAAGTCCCATACTCTGGTGCAGACTGCCTTGTTAAAGCTTAGTTTCAAACAAGATCCTCCAGATTAGACATTGTCAATCATCAGCGCCAATGGAAACAAGATACAGTCAAGTTTTTTCATCCAGCTCCAGCCTTCAGGAAACTTTGTGCTTCTGAAACTTCCCCAAAGCTCTGACAAGTGCCTGCAGGAAATCATGTGTGATTAACCCCTTTAGACATTATAGCAACTTATCCATTTTTAAAAGCAACTCATGTTTGAAAATGCAACATTCAGCTTTTTTCATTCATTCTTGGCTACAGATTTTTTTCTGCTATAGATTTTAACTTGCAGCTCCTGCAAGTGTATCTGCTCTCATTTACTAAACTGTCAGTACATCAAGAAGAGAGAGCAGTGTTTGCTGTGTGAATCGGATCAGCCAATGTAGTTGTGACCATGATTACAAGCCTCTAACAGATACACTATACAAGATCTGAAAACCGAGCCACTTTCACTTGACGGCCAACTTGTTGAAACTGTGGAAAACTTGAAATACCTCAGCACAGTTTTGGACTGCCAGCTGTGCTTCTCTAAAAATACTGGAGTATATTTTCAAGAAATCCTCACTGCGACTTTATCTCCTTAGAAAACTCAGCGGCCTCGATGTCAGTCAGCAAATTTTAGAACTGGGGTACAAATCTATTGTTAGAGTGTGTCTTAACTTTTCATCTTCCTGCCTGGTACGGTCACTTGAACTGAAGAATAAACTCTCTGTAGATTGTGTCAACGGCAGGCTAGATAGTGGGCAAACCACAAACACCTCTTGTTTCAACTTTGCTGATAGGACAAGGAAGAAAGCGAGGAGTATCCTAGCAGATTGTGTATAGCTGCTCTGTTTGTCTGTGTTACTGACTGCCTGACTTTTCTATGCTGTTATCTCTTCTACCGTACAATATCACAACTGTGTGTAACACTCAGGATACAAAATTTACTTTAACTAAAATATGTATTTATAAATAATAAATTATCAAAAAACGTTGATAACAGGTTTTGTATTTCAAAGTTCAATTTTTAACAAATAACAAAAAACACTTGAACTTAATCAAAGAATTTAAATTAAAAAAAATAAGCCTTCAATTAACAGATTCTTAAGGGCACCTTTTACCCTCCATACAACATATGCTAAATATTCCCAATTCTATTCGTACAAATCAATGCACCAAAACACATTACACGTACTGCAGTTATTTGTTATGTGTGTGCAGATGTCCAACGAATTCAAATGTTTATTTAGGTAGGGGAAATACCCTACCACACCCTTTAACCAGACAGCCAGGCTTGAGGCCTTTTGAGGGAATCTTCTTGAGTCTTTTGAAGTTGCTCCTTTAGCTCGCCATCTTCTTTGCTCCGGCAATATGGCCTGACCTGTTTAGGCAAACAGGTAACAAAATGACACGTCTGCTCAATTTGGGAGCAGCAATTTAATCAATGTTCTATTGTGGATGTCTCACCAGTGTTCAGTCCTGAAACATTCCTCCTCAGCCTCAGCAGCAGCAGCAGCAGCAGCAGCTCCTCAAGGGCTTGAAGTCTCAGTTCAGTTAAGTCCAGGGTTAAAAAGCACAGTGTTTTTCTAGCTGAAGTTCTCCTTGACTGTCCCCTGCTGCCTTCTGACTGACTCCTTGATTGGTTTCAATCAGGTGATTAGTGCACCTGGGGAAAGGGGGTAGATGCCTGTTGGCTGCAGACTGCATCCAGTTGGCTCAGGGGATTTGAATGACAGTTGCTGTTGTCCAATTTCAGCAGTGTTACATATGACAAAAATAAGCCCAGACGTGGTGCTTGCCTAATTGGCTGTAATGCTCTGTGTTGCTTTGAAAGTGTCACCGGAGCAATGCTGCTAGCTCCTGTAACAGCATGAAAAAGAGTTGTTGTTTTTAATCCAGCATGTCTCTCTCTAAACAGCTATACCCACATAAACTTCTTTGCAAAAAAGAAATCTGCATTTTTCTGCCTTTTTAAACACCCCTAATGGATAATCTCAGAAGACACTTTTTGTTGAATGACTACAGGGACTGGGAGAAACGATGGCATTTTTAGGGGATTTCATTACAATAGCAGCAGTCTTAGGTCTCTGTGACTCTCACGGGAAGAAACACGGCTTTGCCTTGTTTGTTTTGAATCCTTATTTCGGGAACAGGATGATTTGCTGTGGTGTTCTAAATTTATGTAGTGGTATACAAATGCAAAAGTTCAAAAGCACGTACGGGAAGTATTATTTTTATTTAGTTTAGCCCAAGCTGACCTCCCATCTGTAAACTTAGAAGCTGATTCTGTGTTGATCTTGGTGTCCATGGATTTATCCTGTGCAAGCCTATATGTGATGATCATCTCATATGTTACACTTGTGGCTTCATCCCAAATAGTAAAAGCGGATAGACTACTCCTCTCATGACTTCTCAGGCTGGGGTGTGATAAGAAGTACACACACTTGAACGTTAAGCTCTATTCACACATTTTGCACTTCTGAAAATGTCCTGACATTGTGGAAATGCATACTGTATGAAAGCAGATGGCTGAGTCTGTTCACCCCAACTTAAGGTGGACTCTTTTCTGCCAGCTTCCTTGCTTGGGAAACATTTAGCACTGTTAGCGGCCGGGGTGATAACTTTGTTTCGATTGTTTGCTGTTTTGCTGCATTGTCCTCTGTATTTACTCGCTTCAGTTGCCTGTGTTATGTTTTTTATTGATGCATTTGTATTGTTGAAGTATCAACCCAGAAACATTCACCAATACCAAGACTCCTCCTACTGCATGCTCTAATCTTGCGCCCCACCATCCCCACCTTACACAAACCGAGTGTTTTGGTTGTAAGAGTGTGTCTGACTCTGACTCAATCAAAAGTTCATATCTGAAAGACAATTCCAGAAAAAAGTCAGGCACTGAATGTTCCTGAAATCATCTGGATATTGCGAGGAGTTCATGTGTGAAAGGGGCTTCAGTGAAACAACACCAGCAGTTTTGATGCCTTTTATGATTGAATGCAATGGTGCAGGAGCAGAGCCACACTTCAAAATAAGTGCTCGGAGTAAACTAAATAAAATATACCCTCTGAGTCATAAAGATAGTAAACACTGCACAATAGCAGCTATCCTCCTCTATTGACTAATGTCCACTCTCCAATTCCCCTGTTCCCTCGCTGTTTTATTCCCTCTTTGTTCTCTGCACTCCCTTTCTGTCCTTTTTTTTTTTCTCTCCCGCTGGCTTTGAGTGACACTACAGCGCTCCCTTCTATCTGCTGAATTCAGCTGTTGCAGCTTTACACACAAACACATTTCTCGCACACTTTTTAAGACATGAAACAATGTCAGCGGGAAGCCTTTTCCTGGCGGCCTGTTCTTCAGTGCATTGTATGATCTTGGTTGTATTAAAGGAAAACCTCTGCAGTCACACCTATTCAGTCACGCTCCCGCTCCCTCTTCTATCGCCAGCAGAAAATTCAATTTCTGCCGCTGTTGTTCCCTGTGATGTCCCTGTCCCAGATAAGTCACTCCTGTCCTCGGGTGCATGCATATAGAAACACACACTTATACAAAGCATACACACACAAACAGTAGGCCCCAGCTGTGGTAGCTTATTAGCACCTACACCATTGTTTTGTCGACTTTTATTATATCCTGTATTTCTGCTGATATTTAAAGTCTTCAGTGTTGTCCTTTTCTCTGCCAAGAATAGGGGTAGTTAGCGTTGTCCCAGATTTTTGCTCTGAATTAGATTCAGTGCAGAGACACTGAAACTGAAACCTGAGAAAAAAACATTACTTCTTCAGCTAAACTCAAATACATCCCCAACACATGAGGAGCAAACCCTGATCACAAGGGTTCTCTTTTACAGGACTTTCACACCTGCAGAAACCTCCTGAAAAACTCCTGATATAGCCTGGAGAAGCTGTAGCCTATGTGTAAGCGCAAACAGCCACATTTTTGCGCTTGGACTTCACCTGAAGTTTCTCCTGTCAGCCCCCTAGTATTTTTTCCGCAGCAAGTCCAAGTGAGCTGATGGGAGAACGCAGCACAATATTATCCGCCCGCTCCTTCAGTGTCATTTTTATACGTCACGTCTTACCTAAGGAGACCCAAGACGCATACCCCCCCTCCCCCCTCCCCCATTGTGAGGTGCATGTGAACAGCCAGGTCAGGAGACTATCCAGAGCAGTCCTCCTGAAATGTTGTAGATATTTTTAGGAGTGCATACGTGAAAACAGCTTAAGTTGAAATATGCTATTTAACAGCTATATCATGTTGTTATGTTGTTGATTCCAACCTCTTAAATTGCTCCTTTTTTCTCTCCTGTGATTGAGTATTAAATAGGCTATTATTTGTTCTCTGCAATTGTGATTGACATTTTTCACAATTGAAAAGACTCAACAATGAAGGAACGTTAAAAAGGATGTGCAGAGGTAAAACAATGACTCAGTAAACTGATTTCCAACCAAAAGAACTATTTTGAAAATCAATTTGTTGTTTCAATTATTTTTCAACCAAACAATTAACGACCCTGATATGCAAATTGAACAATTTATTTTTCATCATTTGATCATTCACTGAATATTAACCATGGCAAGTCTTACTCAGTACAGTTTATTTTGTCACCTTGGGCTCTGGGAATGTTATATGGTCATTATTTTACTTCTTTTTACATTTAGAAAAAAAAAACCCAATAATAAGCAGTTCTAGAATTCTGTATATATTAAATTTGTGTATGTGTCCAGTGTGACTTTGTTTTGCCTCCAGCACTGAGATTTTACACTACATCAAAACATTACATAATCCTGACTCCCGGTAGTGCTTGCAACTTGGCTCAGCAATATATGTCACTGGCCATTATGACTCACAATATGGAATAAAGTAGCAGAACGTGCAAGTGTGCATGTGATGTTAACACAATAAAGAGGGAGATTACAGATCACATCCCTGCTGGTTTCTTTCTTCTTTTCTGTAAATTTGATTAACAAGTTGATGCTTGTTTGATGAAGAACATCAAGAAACACATTCATTGTTTGATTGAGTTATAAGCCTTCATTGTGTAAGTGCTGTTTTGAGGTCATGTTGTCAGGATGCTAAATGTTAACGCGTCAGCTGTTTGAAGTTGAAGGTGCACTTTCACATACAGCCAGAACAAGGTTTCTCATAAAGAATGAGGCACATTGATTTATAAGGAAACACAATGCATTATCTCTGAAGCAGAGTTTTATGACCGGCAGAGTTGAAATCCTTCCAAGAATCCTCTCATTACTGTCACAGAGTCAGATATATTATGGGTTAATGTGTTACATAGTTACATAGTTTTCCCCCATATGTAATCCTGAGACAGTGATCAGTTGGGAATGTGAGTGAAAGTAAAGTTTGTCATATTCTCTCTGCGATAAAGCAAATATTTCTGCTGACTGACATTCCTTTTCGCAGACGGGCTGCATTGCCAGCCACAAGATGCACATATACTAAGAAACTACACACTCTCTCAAACACACATACACTCAGAGGACAATGGTTCATGTCTAACAGGAAGATATGTGGCATTCGCACACACGCACACACGCACACACACACACACACACACACACACACACACACACACACACACACACACACACACACACACACACACACACTGGGCTGATTGAGCAGTCTGTAACAACAGATGGCTCTGACTGCTGCAGATGTTTGTGTGTGCTGCTGTTGTCAATCGTGAATAAAGATCTCTTGTTTATCATAATTGAATCTTATGACTGCTGTGTGGCTCATGAGATTCACACAAACCACACACATATGCAGATACAATTGTTTTGTTGGTTTTCCAATAGCCTCTTTGTGCCTCAGCACACACCAACCAACAATGATTCATTAGCCACTGGTGGTCCTCAAATGGACAGGTGGGGTAGTCTGGTGCCACACTGGTGGGCTGCAGTTTGTGTGTGTGTGTGTGTGTGTGTGTGTGTGTGTGTGTGTGTGTGTGTGTGTGTGTGTGTGTGTATATGTGTGTGTGCCTTTGTGTGTCTCAGTGCGAGACATTTGGAGTCAGTCTGCTCAGCACTCGCAGGGCTGAGGCGTCCCAGTATGTGGTATCCAAGCTGCCTGTGTGTGTGTTTGTGTGTGTGTGTGTGTGTGTGTGTGTGTGTGTGTGTGTGTGTGTGTGTGTGTGTGTGTGTGTGTGTGTGTGTGTGTGTGTGTGTCATTGGCCTACTCTGTTTGAGCTGACATCTGAATGAGGTATTTCACAGCAGTTTCTCAGAAAGAACCAGAGTGAAACATAATAAACTAAACCAGTTTAACGTCAGCAGTGATGAGCTCCTACGGTGATACCTGTTGAAAACTTCTGAGATTCTTTGGACTCTGTATGACCAGCACCTGGGATTCACTGTGCTGCTCCAGGCTATTATGTATACTCATAGAATCAAGTGATATTAGGCTATAGATACATAAACAATAAGTCTGTACATGCATTTCATTAAAAAAACAAACAAGAATATGTCTTGTCTTCTGCCCAATAAAACAACTTTTAACATTTAAGTTAACTAACCAAATTCAAATTTAATCTGAAAGTTCATGTGAACTTAAGTAAGGATGACAGGACTAACTTTTTGGTGGAATGACATGTCATCCTGAAACTCATTAACTATTGAAATTGGGATAATAAAGCTTGTGATATTGAATCTGTTTGATAATGGTGAAAACCACAATACGATGTATTGATTCTTCAGACTAATGCATCACTCTCCTTTCAAAGTCTACTACATTTTTTTAAAACTTGATTCAGTTCTGGGGCCTGTGATCAAAAGGAGAAAATGTCATAGACCCGTTAAATGCAATCACATTCTCAATGGATAACAATCATTTTAAAGAGGTTTAGACAATTGTATTAGAGATTAAAGGCTGTAATCTACCATTTGAAACTTAAACCTTTATATATATAGTATATTGGATTTATGTTTGGGCTTGTATGCCCTTATGTGAGAAGACAGTGGATAGAATGAGAAATCAGGGAGAGAGAGAGTCTGCAGGTTGGACACAATACCCGAGCTTCCTGCTTGGAGGACTATAGCCTCGGTACATGAGGTGCCACCTAACTGCTAGGCCACTGACGCACAGAATAATGAATTCTGATAAAAGTAATATTAATTATCTGCTGTGAGAGTCATCCTTTAACTGATTATTGTTTCAGGGCTAGTGCAGACTTAGTGGGGAGTAACGTTTTTAAAACCCAAGACTCAAATATATATATTCATATCACTCCCCTTCACATTGCATGCCACTAGATCTAACTCAATGAGGCTGGAGTGAAATGAAAGAAATCAATGAAAAGACACATCTGAAATGACATGAAGTTAATATTCTCAGTAATTAGTATTACTGCTTAAAGACCTCAGTAGAATGAGTAAGAGCGGGCTCAAGTTAATATCTGTGTTCTGTCCTCATTATGCCACTGCATTTATTCCTACTCACTCCACTAGTATTGATCCATCAAGTAGTATAATCCAGTTCTGTATAATCCACTAATTCAGTTTAATCAGGTTTTAGACCCACATGATGATCCAGTTCGGTTCAATAAAATCCCATTTTAGACTACTATAATCTGGTTGGAGCTGCTCCCTTCACTAAGAGTGGATGTGAATGTGTTTCTGGTGTCAGCAGGACATGGATCCTCTCCATGTCTCTCTGTCTGCACGAGTAACCGTATGATTGACCGGCTAAGGAGACAGATGGAGGAAGGTGTGTGTGTCTGCATGTGTCCGTCTGTAGCTTCCCCTGATTTTGTGGTTTCAGCCAGACTGCTCTGACCTCTGACACGCAAACACACGTGCACCGTTTCTTGGCTATACTCCACCAATCTGATCCAAGGTGTGTCTCTCCACGTGTGGAAAAACATACAGAGATTTGTGTATGTGAGAGTAAAACACAATGCTGGTATGGTCGATTGCAACGCAGACTGACTGAACCACAATTGTGGCTACATCAACCCTCGGTGTTGTATTTTTGCCAGGACGTGTGTGTGCGTGTTCGGTGTGTGTTGGTGTGTTTGTGTGTGTGTGTGTGTGTGTGTGTGTGTGTGTGTGTGTGTGTGTGTGTGTGTGTGTGTGTGTGTGTGTGTGTGTGTGTGTGTGTGTGTGTGTGTGTCTGTGTGTGTGTGTGTATGTTAGGCATCCCAAAGTCAAAAGAACTTGATGGCTATAGAGCAACACGAACACAAAAGGAGAAAGGAAAGGAAGACATAAAAAGGTGAAGATATATAAATGGTTAGTTCTATGACCAAACAACCCACCTCTTTCTCTCGCTCTATCTATTTGTCTCCCCCTCTCTTCCTCTCTTTTTCTGTCTTTCTCGGAGGTCTTGCAGCTGCTCTCAGCTGCCCTGTGTGTCAATGATGTCAACAAGCAACTGTAGCCAAGTAATGACAACTCATCCCAGCCATCCCTCCCCACCTACTAGACACACTCTTTTTTTTAAAAGATTCATTTTGTTTTTTTTGTATGCCGTTATTTGATAGGACAGTGGATATAGTTGGAAATTGGGAAGAGACAGAGAGAGTGGGGAGTCACAGGTTGGAATTAAACCTGGGCCGCCCACTTGAAGGACTATAGTCTTTGTACATGGGGCTCGACCTATCTGCTAGGTCATCTTTGCCCAGGCACACACATACTTAACAAACACATACACTCAGGTTTTAGCCTATTTTTTCAGTTTTCAGAACTACAATGTTGTAGCTGATGTTACCAGTAATCATTTAATATTAGGTCATTACACTTGAATTCAAAGCAGCTACACCCCAATAACTAACATCTTATTTTCACTTAAATTGATTTTTTTTATCTTTAAAAGACAGAGCCTGACCGATTGTTTTTTTAGGCACATTGAAAATCAAGACTTTGAAAAATAGTTATCGTTAAAGAAGATGTTAGTTTTCTGAGTAGACATAAACCAAAAAGAATGTAATGTACCCTCTCTGTACTCGGCCTGTGAAAGAAAATAAACAAACACAACATGACCAGAATAAGACAGAGAACACGTTCAAAGAGCTGCATTATGAATTCAAAGGGAGACCAAATGACTACAAATGATCCAGCCACATCATTTGAAGTCATTTTGTGTGTCTTCTCTCTGTGGGTGTTGCTTTTATATGCGCACAATGGTGTTCTTCTTTCTTATCAAAGCCCAGGGACCCATCATCTTTTTTTTTATCAATGTAAGGTCTGTCAAGAGATGAGACACACTTACAGTTCAATACTGCTCTGTTACAGGGATCATAGTTAATGATTTCAACAACATGAAAATCAAATATAACGAGTCAGCAAGTTAATTATTATATTTTATTCATATTTTCTTAATTTAGGAAGTTGCCAATTGATATATTAATTATTACTTTTGAATTATGACAACATGGATTGTATTCTTCAGTGAGAGCTGGACGTCAGATTGTAACTGTCAGATGCATTACAGGTGTTCAGCTCACCTGTGCGGGTTGGTGTTACTGCTGGTTGGTCACTAAAGTCCTCCCATGTCCCATGTGGTTAGTCACACATGACTTCGGCCGGACCCTTTCATGACATAATCGTCAAGACTTGTAAGATAATTGTATCCAAGCAGTCTTGATTCGGGAAAACCCCCACGATTGTCTGAAAGGAGGAATCTGACCTCAAATCGGCCCGATTATCCTGCAGTCTGAGCCAGACTTTATATAATAAATAAAATGTATTGTTATATTTAACCAATTATTCCAATCTTATTCTGTCTCTGTGCAAATACAGTGTCACGTTTCATTATGTCTTTAGATTTTTATCAGTTTGGTGCATTTCATACAGAATTCAGTGTCTTACAAAATAATTATTTCATCTTAACATTTTTAACTCTCCTCTGTTGAAACTCTTTTACTAAAATCCATAAAATAATCCACGTACCACAGTGAAATTCTGCTTATTAACAATCTAATAAAGTCAAAGTATATCATCCTTACAGAAGACATTTTATTTTAATATACTTGGCTGACATTCGGTTACTGATAATTTACCTTTAAGTGTGAGTTTAATGCAGAACTTAACTCTACTTCAGGAAAGTACTGCAACTTTAACTTTTGCATAGGATCTTAGTTTGATGTTCCAATAAACTATTTCCTGAAAGAATCTTATGAATCATATTGCTCTATGTTCTGCAACCCTCCAGATTCTTTCTCCAGTTTGTTTTTCTTAGTATCAAGAGAAGTATTTGCAAGATGTGTGTAGATTTGGTGTCAGAGGATGGGCTTAATGAATTGTCCATAAAGTGTTTGCTACTGGTGTGCAGATTTAGTTCAGCAGCCTCTCACAATATTTGTGTTGAGCATTAGAGCTGAGTATCCCCTCTCTCCATCAACAAAGACTGAACTGTCTTTAACACTCACACAGCTTTGTGGAGCAGCTTTCTGTTCAATGGAAGTCACAAAGGCACAATCCAGAATAGATCAGAAGATCCCCCACAGCAATGTCTCCTTTTAATGAAAAATGACTTATGAAGAAACAATGCCATATCTCAATGGGTTTAATCTATTTATTTTATTTTTCAGTATTTTCCTGGAAAAATTGTTAGATGAAATGTCTATGACACGTGAATGTAAAATTATTATATCAATGCAAAGTAAAAATGCACGCCTGAAAATAAAATTAACGTTGGTATAACACATGGCACTCTTACCCACAGTGTCCTAAAATTAATAACTAATAAACTGCTCTTAGGTTCACGTTGGCTGTCAGTTGGAGTTAGCCACAATGCTAACATAGTTGATAAGAGGAGTGTGTACTGTGTACTTTAGGCTGGGCTGCAGCGTGGATATGTGTGTGTTTTGATTGTAAGGATTTCTGTGGATTTAGTGTTTGAGGATTCACCCCTATCACCATGGCTGATTGGAAACGCATCCTCCAACCATCTGCCTGCTCCATCTGACACCACAGCCTGCTTCTTTTATTCCCGCTTCCTTTTAATATACACTTTATTTCCTCACTTGTGAAGCTCTCTCCTCATCCTCCCACACTCACTCTCATCATAAAATCGTCCTCATCTATTGCCCGTGCTGCTGTGCTCTCTATAGGATGTCTGCACATTTTACTGCAATTGAAATCCAGAATATTGGGTTTTTTTGTCGTTTGCATTGCGTCGCAGATGGACCTATTTTGCCTTCCCACAGAGAAAAACCACAACATTTTCTCATTAGCACATTTTTTACCATTACTGAGGCAATGGAGAGTGAAAAGGGTCCTGAACTCCAGTGCGTTTTCACTTGTACAGTCTTGTACACAAACTGTATTTTAAGCAGTTAATATAGCAAGTTTAAAGAACCCATTAAGACTTTCTCTAAACCTTCAGATACATTCAGAAATACGAGTTACCCTCCACGTGGCATGTATTTCCCTAAAAATGTCATGTAAATATTTTTTTAATCCTTAATAAACACATACTGTAAGTGTGAAAATTTTCTACAAAATTGGTTAGTGCCCTCAGCCAAGTCCTCAAAGCGGACGACCTGGGTTCAAGTCCGATTTCTGGATCATTTCCCGCATGTTGCTTCCCACTTTCTCTCTCTCAAGTTTATGACTCTGTCCACTGTCCTGTCTCTGAAACATAAAGGCCAAAAATACATCTTCAAAAGAATAAATTAAGCAGGCCATGCACTTCAAAAGACAAAAAAAGATAATGAAAATATTCATCCATCCCTTGTTTTGGGTGGATAAGTTGAATGTCCATGTTCAGGAACGGAAAAAACAAGTCATGCAAGGGTTAATATATTAAGCAAAAGGGAAGGCAAACTTCTTCAAAAATGTTTTTTGCCTAATGTCAACTTTCCCAGTGGATAGAAATAATGTTTACTTGACTCTCTCATTTGTGAATAAACAAACTAACAATGAATTTGTAGATCACATGGTTTGTTATGATATCAACTCCTTAATGGTAGATGCCCAGTATAGCTTTCCCTAGCAACCATGAGTTTCCCAACATCCCCACTTTAATCCCTTTCTTCCTTCATGGCTCAGATGCCTCTAATCTAGTTCCTTTAATTTTTGCCTCCTATCAAATTCATTTTTCTTTTTCATAACTAATCAAGTTCCTTCATTACAAACTCTTATCATCTTTTTTTCCATTAACCATGACCCTTATCAAGTTTCTACTCTCGTGGGGAGCTTCTAGGAAAATTGAAAGATACAGTGTATCACACATCTGCAGCCTCAATCCCTGAAGCTCTCATGATTTGTCTTCACATGTGCATCAGTCACATTATGATGTGCCTGCATGGTTTAAAAGAGCATAAGCTGCAGTCGACCAGGAATTATCTATTTATCGGCAGTCATAGCACTGATAGCCGACCTCCAGAGCTGCAGAGGGCTACATAACTGTGAGAAATTTATTTTAAAAAAACATGTTTTTCCTGCAGTAGTTTATGGCACATTATCTGCTATTTGATATAGACTAAGAAATAAACCAACGTGCTAATGTTTCATTTTTTTTACACTACTTTTTTCACCTGCTGCATCCAAAATGCAGCAACCAGGAATGTAGCATCTATCATATATAGGGCTGTGTTAGTAGGCAGAAACCTTCATGATGGAGCTAACGTACATGAGGAGTTTTGTTTGTAGATGCAGAGCTCTACATGCTGCTCAATGTGTGTGTCACTGCATCCCTTTTACATTGGACTCGTAGCTTGATACGGCCACGACACAGACCCCGTTCAAATACACAGGCAGGGTAACACTGTTATATTAAATCCATTTGGTGTCTCATTGAGATGCACTTTATCCGTCTCATTGAGATGCACAAGTTTGAGTGTGTTACCCACCGACAGAGAACAAAAGAGAGAGACAGGAAAAAAGTTTTCTTTTAGTCCTGACCTGTTGATTGTTGAGTGCTCTGTGAGCGCAGCCACAAAAAAAACAGCTGATGCTGATGGTGTTTAAGCACTCAGGACGCTTAGCGCTGCAAACACTGCACTGCATTGGTTTTGTATTGAAAATGTGCGCTGCCAGCTCAAAAAACATGGCAAGCTGTGTTATTAGCTCCACTTTAAACTTTCAGTAAATTATGAACAGTATTGCAAAGTATCCCGATACATATTGTGACCCATGTATCGTGATACTGTTGTCTCGTGAGGTCCTTGCCAACACCCAGCCCTCTCATATACACTTTTTATTTCTTTGATAGAGGAGTTGAGTTGCTGAGCTGCCATAGCCAGGCGGATGGAGCTCTGCTGACAGCTGCATGCTCGCCTGCAAGACTCAATGGCTCCTATGAGAGTGAGCTAGACAGAAAGCGAGAGAGAAACAGAGCAAGAGGGAGAAGAGAGAGAGAAGGCGTATCACAGGATCAGATTTCTCTCTGTCTCTCTCCATCAGTGAGACTTTATCTGACCCACTATGGCCTGTTA